>NW_027661846.1:5000-19021 GCF_963422515.1 Blennius ocellaris
TTGACTCCGTGATGATGTAATGATGATGCAGAGGTCATGTGATCACCCCCCCCTCCCCCCCCCCTTCACAGCACCTGCTGCAGAAGCTCATTCATCATAAATGTTTTCAAAGCTGAAGGACAGGAAGTAAGACAACTGTGCTTTGTTCAGTTTTTTTTAAATCCTAAAAAAAACATGAGAAATATTCAAGAGGAGCAACAAGGTTAAACAAAGTGGGGGCGCCCCCTATGGGGGACTTGAGTCACTGCAGGGGGTCAATCAGTGGGATCGACTCAGCAAATCAGTGTTTTTTTTCTAGTGGTGCAGCGAGACCAGGACCAGGAGGACCAGGACCAGGAGGACCAGGAGGACCAGGACCAGGAGGACCAGGAGGACAAGGACCAGGAGGACCAGGAGGACCAGGACCAGGAGGACCAGGACCAGGAGGACGAGGACCAGGAGGACCAGGACCAGGAGGACCAGGACCAGGAGGACCAGGAGGACCAGGAGGACGAGGACCAGGAGGACGAGGAGGACCAGGACCAGGACCAGGAGGACAAGGACCAGGAGGACGAGGAGGACCAGGACCAGGAGGACCAGGAGGACCAGGACCAGGAGGACAAGGACCAGGAGGACCAGGAGGACCAGGACCAGGAGGACCAGGAGGACCAGGAGGACCAGGACCAGGAGGATGAGGACCAGGAGGACCAGGACCAGGAGACGCTCGGATCAGAGTCACTGCAGGTTCACACTCGTCCTTCACTGAAGAAACAACCTCAACATCCTTAATTACACAATAAAGTCTTTCTACATGCCTGAACAAAGGGTTGTGTGTGTGTGTGTGTGTGTGTGTGTGTGTGTGTGTGTGTGTGTGTGTGTGTGTGTGTGTGTGTGTGTGTGTGTGTGTGTGTGTGCGTGCAGCAGACAGAGAGTCTGCAGGCAGAACAAACAGATAAATTATGCGGCCTAATGGCTCATCAAACTGTCAAGACGCTTCTCGCTCAGCCAGCGAGGAAGAGGAGGAGGAAGAGGAGGAGGAGGAAGGTGGAGCGAGGGATGAGCGTCACTCAGAAAGACGTGAAGACGCAGAATCGCGTGTCGTCAACAATCTGCAGCGTCGGATGAACTTTCAGAAAGTTCAGCAGTGTGACCTGATGGTCCATCGGTTTGTACGGGTTCTGTTCCACAGCTGGAGTGGGGGCGGGGCCTGAGCTGGAGGGGGCGGGGCCTGAGCTGGAGGAGAGGAGAGGAGAGGAGGAGAGGAGAGGTGGAGAGAGGAGAGGAGAGGAGGAGGAGAGGGGAGGAGAGGAGAGGAGAGGAGAGGTGGAGAGAGGAGAGGAGGAGGAGAGGAGGAGGAGAGGAGAGGAGAGGTGGAGAGAGGAGAGGAGAGGAGGAGGAGAGGTGAGAGAGGAGAGGAGAGGTGGAGAGAGAAGAGGAGAGGAGAGGAGAGGAGAGGAGATGAGAGGTGGAGAGAGGAGAGGTGGAGAGGGGAGAGGAGAGGTGGAGAGAGGAGAGGAGAGGAGGAGGAGAGGAGAGGAGAGGAGAGGTGGAGAGAGGAGAGGAGAGGTGGAGAGAGGAGAGGAGAGGAGAGGAGAGGAGAGGTGGAGAGAGGAGAGGAGAGGAGGAGGAGAGGTGAGAGAGAGGAGAGGAGAGGAGGAGAGGAGAGGTGGAGAGAGGAGAGGAGAGGAGGAGAGAGGAGAGGAGAGGAGAGAGGAGAGGAGAGGAGAGGTGGAGAGAGGAGAGGAGAGGAGGAGAGAGGAGCGGAGAGGAGGAGAAGAGGACAGGTGAGAGAGGAGAGGAGAGGAGAGGTGGAGAGAGGAGAGGAGAGGTGGAGGAGAGGTGGAGAGAGGAGAGGAGAGGAGGAGGAGAGGAGAGGTGGAGAGGACAGGTGAGAGAGGAGAGGAGAGGAGAGGTGGAGAGGGGAGAGGAGAGGTGGAGGAGAGGAGAGGAGAGGAGAGGTGGAGAGAGGAGAGGAGAGGTGGAGAGGGGAGAGGAGAGGTGGAGAGGGGAGGAGGAGAGAGGAGAGGAGAGGAGAGGAGAGGAGAGGAGAGGAGAGGAGAGGAGAGGAGAGGAGAGGAGAGGAGGAGAGGGGAGAGGAGAGGTGGAGGAGAGGAGAGGAGAGGAGAGGTGGAGAGAGGAGAGGAGAGGAGAGGAGAGGTGGAGAGAGGAGAGGAGAGGTGGAGAGAGGAGAGGAAAGGAGGAGAGAGGAGAGGAGGAGAGGAGGAGAGAGGAGAGGAGAGGAGATGAGAGGAGAGGAGAGGAGATGAGAGGAGAGGAGAGGAGGAGAGAGGAGAGGAGAGGAGAGGAGAGGAGAGGAGAGGAGAGGAGAGGAGAGGAGGAGAGAGGAGAGGAGAGGAACAAGTAAGCAGACTTCAAACATGTATGTAAAACTGGAGTAAAAGAGTTTGAAAGCAGTTATACTAGTTGAACTAGTTGTACTAGTTATAGTAGTTGTACTAGTTATACTAGTTCTTAGTGATGAAGGAGAATAAATCAGGCTTTAGGGTTTTAATAAGTACTCGTATCAGTACTCGGTATCAGTACTCGTATCAGTACTCGTATCAGTACTCGTATCAGTACTCGGTATCAGTACTCGTATCAGTACTCGTATCAGTACTCGGTATCAGTACTCGGTATCGGCAAGTTACTCAACATTATTACTTGCACTGGTCCTATACAGGTGCTGGTACTTCATTACTCGTAGTAATCTCTCACCGCCTCACATTTGTAGAAGTTGTGAAGTCTGAGGGATCAGTAGAAGATCAGGAGGTGAAGAAGTAGAAATCCTCAGACTGATGTTGGGAAACAACCAGTTTGCTGTGGGAGGAAATGTCTCCCCGTTATCAGTACAAGTACTGATATCATGGAGGAAATATCTACTTGTTATCAGTACTTGTACTAATACCGTGGAGGAAATGTCTGCAGTTATCAGTGCGAGTACTGAAGTACTGCAGCCCCGCCTGTTCACACCTTCAACGCTGGATTTCTCCTCTGAGCTCCCATATCGCCTCGAACGCAAAGAAAGGAGTTGTTAAACAGAGACGGGCGATAAGGAGCGTATTGTCAGTCTGGGGGGGGGGACGAGGGAGGAGTGGAGGAGAGAGGGAAGACTGGAGGAGAGAGGGAAGAGTGGAGGAAGGAGGGAGGAGTCGTCAAACAGAGCAGGACGATAAGAAGCGTATTGGAGCTCCGCCTGGGATGAACTCTGACCTCCAGAGGTTCATGCTCCTCAACACAACACACATTCCAGGGACCTGGAGGACAGGTGGTCCTCCAGGTACAGACACCTGTCCTCCAGCGACCTGTCTTCCAGGTACCTGGAGGACAGGTATCTGTACCTGGAGGACAGGTGGTCCTCCAGGTACAGATACCTGTCCTCCAGCGACCTGTCTTCCAGGTACCTGGAGGACAGGTGTCTGTACCTGGAGGACAGGTGGTCCTACAGGTAGAGGGAAGACAGGTGGTCTTCCAGGTGTCTGTACCTGGAGGACCACCTGTCCTCCAGGTCGCTGGAAGACAGGTGGTCTTCCAGGTACAGACACCTGTCCTCCAGTGACCTGTCTTCCAGGTACCTGGAGGACAGGTATCTGTACCTGGAGGACAGGTGTCTGGAGTGAAAGAGGGAGCAGCGGAGGGAAAGAGGGAGCAGCGGAGGGAAAGAGGGAGCAGCGGAGGGAAAGAGGGAGCAGCGGAGAGAAAGAGGGAGCAGCGGAAGGAAAGAGGGAAGAGTGGAGGGAAAGAGGGAGCAGCGGAGAGAAAGAGGGAGCAGCGGAGGGAAAGAAGGAAGAGTGGAGGGAAAGAGGGAGCAGCGGAGAGAAAGAGGGAGCAGCGGAGGGAAAGAAGGAAGAGTGGAGGGAAAGAGGGAGCAGTGGAGGGAAAGAGGGAGCAGTGGAGGGAAAGAGGGAAGAGTGGAGGGAAAGAGGGAGCAGCGGAAGGAAAGAGGGAAGAGTGGAGGGAAAGAGGGAGCAGCGGAAGGAAAGAGGGAAGAGTGGAGGGAAAGAGGGAGCAGCGGAGGGAAAGAGGGAGCAGCGGAGGGAAAGAGGGAGCAGCGGAGGGAAAGAGGGAGCAGCGGAGAGAAAGAGGGAGCAGCGGAAGGAAAGAGGGAAGAGTGGAGGGAAAGGAGGAAGAGTGGAGGGAAAGAGGGAGCAGTGGAGGGAAAGAGGGAAGAGTGGAGGGAAAGAGGGAGCAGTGGAGGGAAAGAGGGAAGAGTGGAGGGAAAGAGGGAGCAGCGGAGGGAAAGAGGGAGCAGCGGAGTGAAAGAGGGAGCAGCGGAGGGAAAGAGGGAGCAGCGGAGGGAAAGAGGGAGCAGCGGAGGAAAGAGGGAGCAGAGGAGGAAAGAGGGAGCAGCGGAGGGAAAGAGGGAGCAGCGGAGGGAAAGAGGGAGCAGTGGAGGAAAGAGGGAGCAGCGGAGGGAAAGAGGGAGCAGCGGAGGGAAAGAGGGAGCAGTGGAGGGAAAGAGGGAGCAGCGGAGGAAAGACGGAGCAGCGGAGGAAAGAGGGAGCAGCGGAGAGAAAGAGGGAGCAGCGGACGGAAAGAGGGAGCAGCGGAGGGAAAGAGGGAGCAGCGGAGGAAAGAGGGAGCAGTGGAGGGAAAGAGGGAGCAGTGGAGGGAAAGAGGGAGCAGCGGAGGAAAGACGGAGCAGCGGAGGAAAGAGGGAGCAGCGGAGAGAAAGAGGGAGCAGCGGACGGAAAGAGGGAGCAGCGGAGGGAAAGAGGGAGCAGCGGAGGAAAGAGGGAGCAGTGGAGGGAAAGAGGGAGCAGCGGAGGAAAGAGGGAGCAGCGGAGAGAAAGAGGGAGCAGCGGACGGAAAGAGGGAGCAGCGGAGGGAAAGAGGGAGCAGCGGAGGAAAGAGGGAGCAGCGGAGGGAAAGAGGGAGCAGCGGAGGAAAGAGGGAGCAGCGGAGGGAAAGAGGGAGCAGTGGAGGAAAGAGGGAGCAGCGGAGGGAAAGAGGGAGCAGCGGAGGAAAGAGGGAGCAGCGGAGGGAAAGAGGGAGCAGCGGAGGGAAAGAGGGAGCAGTGGAGGGAAAGAGGGAGCAGCGGAGGGAAAGAGGGAGCAGCGGAGGAAAGAGGGAGCAGCGGAGAGAAAGAGGGAGCAGCGGACGGAAAGAGGGAGCAGCGGAGGGAAAGAGGGAGCAGCGGAGGAAAGAGGGAGCAGCGGAGGGAAAGAGGGAGCAGCGGAGGAAAGAGGGAGCAGCGGAGGAAAGAGGGAGCAGTGGAGGGAAAGAGGGAGCAGCGGAGGAAAGAGGGAGCAGCGGAGAGAAAGAGGGAGCAGCGGACGGAAAGAGGGAGCAGCGGAGGGAAAGAGGGAGCAGCGGAGGAAAGAGGGAGCAGCGGAGGGAAAGAGGGAGCAGCGGAGGAAAGAGGGAGCAGCGGAGGGAAAGAGGGAGCAGTGGAGGAAAGAGGGAGCAGCGGAGGGAAAGAGGGAGCAGCGGAGGAAAGAGGGAGCAGCAGAGAGAAAGAGGGAGTAGCGGAGGGAAAGAGGGAGCAGCGGAGGGAAAGAGGGAGCAGCGGAGGAAAGAGGGAGCAGCGGAGGAAAGAGGGAGCAGCGGAGGGAAAGAGGGAGCAGTGGAGGAAAGAGGGAGCAGCGGAGGGAAAGAGGGAGCAGCGGAGGGAAAGAGGGAGCAGTGGAGGGAAAGAGGGAGCAGCGGAGGGAAAGAGGGAGCAGCGGAGGAAAGAGGGAGCAGCGGAGGGAAAGAGGGAGCAGCGGAGGAAAGAGGGAGCAGCGGAGGGAAAGAGGGAGCAGCGGAGGAAAGAGGGAGCAGCAGAGGAAAGAGGGAGCAGCGGAGAGAAAGAGGGAGCAGCGGAGGAAAGAGGGAGCAGCCGAGGGAAAGAGGGAGCAGCGGAGGAAAGAGGGAGCAGCGGAGGAAAGAGGGAGCAGCGGAGGGAAAGAGGGAGCAGCGGAGGAAAGAGGGAGCAGCGGAGGAAAGAGGGAGCAGTGGAGGGAAAGAGGGAGCAGCGGAGGAAAGAGGGAGCAGCGGAGGGAAAGAGGGAGCAGCGGAGGAAAGAGGGAGCAGCGGAGGGAAAGAGGGAGCAGCGGAGGAAAGAGGGAGCAGCGGAGGGCGAGGCGGAGGACAAACTTCCAGGCTGGATAAGACACGAGGAGGTAAACATTGACCGTCTTTCACGGGAGAAACTGAGCAAACAGCAGGATGGAGTGATGACTCTCTTTCACTCAACTCTTCCTCTTTCCCTCCAGATAATCCAGTTCCTCAAGTCGTTTCCACTCGTTTACCAAAACAGAACATGAACCGGACCTGAGCAGATTGTTCTCAAAGCAAAAGATCAAAGATCAAAGCAGTAAGAACAGATTATTGAGAGTTTCCACTTGTATTTACGAGCTTTTACTTTGTGGACCGAACCCACTTTGGTTTTGTCTGGATATTTTCAGATTAAAAGCTTTGAATCCCGTCTCCTCAGACACTTTTTTATGAAAACACTTTAGAGTACATGTTTACAGATTCTGTTATGAAGTTCAGGTTTTAGCTCATCAGGTTTATTTCTTCCTTTCCGGCGCAGATTCTCTTTGATTTCCCTATTTCTATTTTTAGTTAATAGTATTTGTTGCAGTTCCAGATATATGTACATGTGTATTTGTACTGTTTGTCCGGTTGGAGATGAGGTTCTGCCACGGCGTCGCTCAGGAAAGACAAACATCCAACTGAAAGCAAATGAAACAGAGTCTGAAGCAGTAAAAGCTCAGGAAGCTTTGACTTCAAACAAAGCATGAGGTCATAAAGACTCCGTTAATGTGAAACTGGATCAGGACAGCGTCTGGCTGCTGGACTGAACACAGTGACCGGGGAGCACCGAGACATACTGTCCTACGTCTGTCCAGCACTAACCTAACCCTAGCCCTTTATCCTAACCTTAACCCTAACCTAACCTAACCTAACCTAACCCTAACCCTTTATCCTAACCTTAACCCTTTATCCTAACCTAACCTAACCCTAACCTAACCTAACCTTAACCCTTTATCCTAACCTTAACCCTTTATCCTAACCTTAACCCTTTATCCTAACCTAACCTAACCCTAACCTAACCTAACCTAACCTTAACCCTTTAACCTAACCTAACCTTAACCCTTTATCCTAACCTAACCTAACCCTAACCTAACCTTAACCCTTTATCCTAACCTAACCCTAACCCTAACCTAACCTCCTTTAACCTAACCTAACCTTAACCCTAGCCTAACCTTAACCCTAACCCTAACCTAACCTTAACCCTTTAACCTAACCTAACCTTAACCCTAACCTAACCTTAACCCTTTAACCTAACCTAACCTTAACCCTAGCCTAACCTTAACCCTAACCCTTTAACCTAACCTTAACCCTAACCTAACCTTAACCCTTTAACCTAACCTAACCTTAACCCTAACCCTTTAACCTAATCTTAACCCTTTAACCTAATCTTAACCCTTTAACCTAACCTAACCCTATCTGAACCTTAACCCAGCTCTAACCCTAACCCTCTTCTACTGAACACAGTGACCGAGGAGCACCAAGACACGCTGTCCTACGTCTGTCCAGCACTAACCTAACCCTAACCCTTTATCCTAACCTTAACCCTAACCTAACCTAACCTTAACCCTTTAACCTAACATTAACCCTGACCTAACCTTAACCCTAACCTAACATTAACCCTGACCTAACCTTAACCCAGCTCTTACCAGCTGCTTCTACTGAACAAAGTGACCGAAGAGTAACGATACATGCTGTCATACGTCTGCACAACCCTAACCTTAACCTATCACAACCCTAACCTAACCTTAACCTATCACAACCCTAACCAAACTCTAACCCCAGCCTCTTCTACTGAACAAAGTGACTGAGGAGCAACAAAACATGTCATACAACGTCTGCCCAGCTCTAACCCAACCTTAACCCTAACCCAACGTCTGCCTAACCCAACCCTAACCAAACGTCTGCCTAAACCTAACCCAACCCAACCCTAACCCAATGTCTGCCTAACCCAACCCTAACCTAACGTCTGCCTAAACCTAACCCAACCCTAATCTAACCTATCCCAACATCTACCTAACCCTAACCTAATGTCTGCCTAAACCTAACCCAACCCTAACCCAACGTCTGCCTAACCCAACCCTAACCTAACGTCTGCCTAAACCTAACCCAACCCTAATCTAACCTATCCCAACATCTACCTAACCCTAACCCTAACCGTACCAACGCAATGCAAAGGTTTGTCCACAAACTAACCCTCCAACTTCACCTTAGTGTTCCCTTGATGCACCACGAACCTTCACCTCAGTGCGACACAGTGAAACACTAAACGTTTGACCTCAGGTGGTTCAGGGACACTCAAAGGTCCTGATCCGTCCCCCAGACCAGGACCGTCCAGCTCCACTGTACGACACTGGTTACAAGCTTTTCCACTATTTATTAGTAAATAAAAACTTCCTCGTCTACAAAATGAAAGATTTCTGACGACTGAACTTCATCAGAACTTTCATCAGGTCTTAAAAATCTAAGTTGTATTTGGCTTTTCTGACTCACTGTGAATAAAACCATTTCAGTCGGACCTGCGTCTCGTCTCACCAGCAGGAAGGTTTGTGTGGAATCGTAAATATATTATATATATATATATATATAATACTGATGTGTTATAACGTCACCCATCAGGTTTTTGTTATATTAAATCTGAGTCGGTGTCTTATGTACCAGAAATACTTTGAAATCGTCCCAAAACTACTCAAAATATATCCAAAGGGACAAATTCCTTTCAAGGTGTGATAAAAGTGTACGAACTCATATGTTGTGTGGAAAATTACACATCTTGTTCTTTTGCATAATTACTTTGTGTGAATTCTCGTCATAGTGGGGTGTCAAACTCAGACCTGGAGCTGCAGCCCTGCTTGTTCTCCAGGTTCTCCACGTTCTCCTTCTTGGAGGAGACACTGAACCAGCCTGGTGAAGCAGGAGACGCGAGAACCTGCAGGGCTGCAGCTCCAAGACCAGCTTAGAGAAATCTGGCTCAGCGGGAAGCGAGAGGATTACAGTTACAGTAACGAGGTCTCTGCCTCCATCTAGTGGCCAATGGAGGTACTTCTGAACCCCGTCGTCAGGGTTTATAATCTCATGCTGTCCAGATTAGACACAACAGAGCTTTTAATACTTGTTCATGTATGGGTGTATTGTACTGTTGACCTTTGACCTCTTCTACTTCCTGTCAGGGAACAATAATGAAGGTTGCTAGCAGCTCTTCTCGGCCGTCAGTCACGTGACTCCACGTCTGTTTCTCGTCGTATCGTTTTATTGCAAAAATAGAGGAATGCACAAATTCGGAGGTACAAACGGCGGAATCAAGCGAATCATCTGATATCAAATATAAGCAGGAAGAAGAGATTCTGTGGACAAACGGATTCTAGCGGCTCCGACGTCGCGCGGCGGCGTCGTCGGGCAGGCGTCCGATCGGCTGCAGACCCGCGGACAAGAAGCAGGAAGACCTGAGAAGGAGCGACGGCAACCCGACGCCGGAGGCCCAGAGGCGGGACGGAACCAGCTCGTCTTTGGTCAGGAGGCTCTGCTAGCCCGCTAGCCTCTCCGCTAGCCCCTCCGCTAGCCTCTCCGCTAGCTTCCAAATGTAAACAGACAAGGGACGCAAGTGGCTTTAGAAGCACCATCACATGGCATCAAGTGGACATTCATTGCTGGACGAGAGACGGACGACTTCCTGTCAGAGAGTTTACCGTTTCCCGTCTGAGGAAAAAAGAAAAAAAAACCCGTCCCGTCAGAGGACAGCTCGCTGTCCGAGAGGGTTTAGCATGCTAATAGCTAGCCACAGTTTCTGAACTTTACAATCTTTAATCTGCGTGAAAGTGAGGACAGCGAGGAAGACGAGCTCTGAGCTCCCCCCCCCCCCCCCCCACCCCCCCCCCCGTTAGCATCCACGTTGACACGTCAAACGCCGTGTGTTGACGTAGCACAGGAGGACATGGTGCATAGGCGATTCCTTAGTGGTTGTCATAGCAACGATCATGAACATGAAGTTAGCATCATCACAAGCAAATTGAATCTCTTTGATTGAAGTTGATATTCAGTCAGACTTTAGCACTAGCATTAGCATTTAAAAGCAATTATTAAAGAAATTCACGTTCAGGCTAACAGCTAGCAGCCGTTAGTCGCAAAGCTGAAATAAAATATGACGCTAAACTGCATTATATCGTTTTGTTGGTTCTCCTCGGGGCTGCTAAAGGTACATTAAGCCAACATACCCTCATGTAGCATCTTTGGCGTTCAGTTTCACCCATTTTGTTAAAAAAAAATTTTTTTAACTTTGTTGCTTTTTTTGAAGCAAAACTGGAACGTTTAGCACAGCTAAGCTAAGCTAACAGACAAACGAGTGAGGAAAAACAAAGCAGCGCTGCGTTCATGATGCTTTCAGCACAGAGCATTAGCAGGTCTGCTAATGCTAACAATAGGCTCTATGCACTAGCAGAAGCAGCAGCTCTGCTAATTTTAACTATGGCTATGTGAGCAACGGCAGCTAGGCTAATGCAAGCAGCTGGCTCAGTTAGCGGCACGGTGTTAAACAGCAGCTAGGCTAATACTGAAGCTCACTGTGGCTAACAGGAGAGACGCCACAGGTTCACTAACGCCGACGCTAACAGTAGCGCAGTGAGCAGAAGTAACTACCTGCAGTAACTGTAACTAAAATGAGCTCCAACACTCTGTCCCGCTAATGTCAGCGTCATTGGACGCCTGGCTCATCAGCTCCAGCTGGGATCATACTGGCTCCACCCTGGAGGCGGGGCCAGGAAGAGTCTCCGCCCCTTGTGGAAGAAGCTGACCACTCCGCGGTAGCCGGTGCGCGGGACGCCCGACTTCAGGTCGTCCATGACGCCCAGGTTCTTGGCGAGCGTTTTGAAGGCGTCCTTGCCGGAGTACTGCAGGCGGAAGGGTCCGGGGCCCCGCAGCCGGCCCTGCGCCACGTCCTGGTAGCTGACGGCGGGGGCGTCGTACACGCGGGTCTGGAAGTCGCGTAGGTACGCGTCCTCCCGCAGGTAGCCGAGGTCCAGCGTGGTGAACGGCACGAACTGGCTGCTCAGCCTGATGTGGCGCAGGTACTTGTCGTAGAACTGGCCCAGGCTGACGCCCTGGCGGCCGAACGTCAGCGTGCGCGAGATCTCCGGACGCACGCAGGCGCGGCCGCGCCGCTGCTCCGGCTGCCGCATCCAGTCGTCCCAGAAGGAGGCGGGCCACTTGGGCTCCAGCTCCTCCCACAGCTCCCGGCGCAGCATCCAGCCCAGGCCCGGGAAGAAGTCGGTCCGGTACAGCAGGCCCGGCTGACCCGGGTCCACGTAGCCGTCCCGGCCGTTGTCGTTCCAGGCCGACACGCACCACAGGCTCCGGTCCGACTCCAGCAGCGGCAGCAGGGCCCGGAAGTACTCGAAGAAGTCCGGCGCCACCTGGGGGACAGAACGGAAACTGTAGCTGAGGAACGGCGAGGAGCCGCGGCGGCGCGTCACCATGCTTATATTAGCATTAGCATGGTACTAGCATTAGCATAATTGATCGTGCTCAAGCTCACTGTAATAAAGAAGCGTTGAAGAATAAGCCGGCAGGACGAGACAAATATTAGTTTTGAGTCACAATCAGGCTAATGCTAATGCTAGCAATAGCATGGAGACGTTGATCGTGCTCAAGCTAACTGTAATAAAGAAGCCTGGAAGAATAAGCCGGCAGGACGAGACAAATATTAGTTTTGAGTCACAATCAGGCTAATGCTAATGCTAGCAATAGCATGGAGACGTTGATCGTGCTCAAGCTAACTGTAATAAAGAAGCCTGGAAGAATAAGCCGGCAGGACGAGACAAATATTAGTTTTGTTTACGTGTGAAGAGAGACAGTCACAATCAGGCTAATGCTAATAGTGGACTTAGTACATATAACAGACAGGGATAACTGGCTAATGCTAACCATCGCCTCAGTAGGGACACAGCAGTCCTGCTAATGCTAATGCTAATAATGTGACAGTGGGCAGGACAGAGCAGCTCTGATTTCATGTTCCGGTTCCAGTTCCAGTTCCAGGGCTCACCTCCAGGTCGTCCTCCACGATGACCACCGCCGAGTGTCCCAGCGTCCCGAACACCTGGTTGAGCGCCCAGCGGTAGTGCCTGGAGATCTTGTAGTAGCCCTGGAACTTCCTGTGCTGCGGCGCCACGGGGACGTCGGACAGGTCGGGCTGCTGCAGGTGCGTCACGGCGCCGCCGTACGAGCGGATGACCTCGGCGGTCTCGGCGTGGCCGCAGTCCTGGCTCACGATGACGGGGTGGAGCTCCGGCGAGGGGCGGAGCTCCAGCAGCCTGTCCAGGCAGCGCCGCACCGTCACGCGGTTGCAGGCGATCACCAGGACGGGGACGACGGGCGGGCGGGGCGTGGCGGGCGCCTCGGCCCCGCCCCCGCCGGGGCGGTCCCGCGACGGCCGGCGGCTCTTGATCTGCAGCAGGATCTCCTTCTGCCGCTCCAGCTGCGCCTGGAACGTGTCCGCCATCCGCAGCACGTCGGCCACCACGTCGCCGGCCGGCCTGGCGGCCCCGCCGCTCTGGGCCACGCCCCTCTCGGCCACGCCCACATCCCCCTCGCCCGGGTGGGCCTTCCCCCGCAGCAGCAGCACCAGGACGGCGTTCCAGGTGATGAAGAGGAAGGCGCCGCAGAGGATGAAGGAGCCCCGCTTCCGGAGCATGGCGCTGCTGGACGGGAGGGGGGCGGGGCCACGGCACGGAGGCGCGTCCTGGGTACAGCCAATGGGAGCGCGACGCGGGAGGGGCGCCCGGCGTCCCGGGCATCACAGGGGACGGGACGGAGGAACTCTGGCAAACTGGGGGGAAAAAACCAGAGCCGGAAACTCAAACCCGGAAAAAAAAAAAAACTGTCGCACATTCAAATTTCAAAGTGGGAAAGTTCCAACCTGACTGCCAGTGAACTGGGAATTTCCACCTACTGATGTGAAATTACAACCTGACAACCTCTGGTAAACTGGAAACTCTCCAAAACTGGGACATGAGGTCAGAGGTCAACCTCTGAATGTTAAAAAAAAACTCCTGCTGCACGGGAACAGCCGGCTGGTGAACTGGGAACTTACCACTATAGAAGTGGGAAAGTCTCAACCAATACATCTGAACACAGTGGCAGGTGGGAAAATGTTCCGGCGAAGTAGAAATAGTGATTAAATGATGGTGAAATACTGGATTTATATTTGACTGTGGACTAAAGCAACAGGTTTCATTCTCTCACGTCTCCAAACTAAAACACAAGTTAAGCTTCGGGAACCAGTTGAACCTCAAACGGCTTCATAATTCACTCAATAATAACATTTAATGACACGGAAACGTGTTTTTCTGCTCTGGCAGGTTTGCAGTGGGAAACAAACGCAGCACAGGAAGGACCCGGGCTCGAACCCGTGACAACACGGTGTTGTGACAAAAAGTGATCCCCTGCCAAGAAGTGACTTCCGCCCACGGGAGCGGCATTTATCCGGATTTACAGCCGTAATATAAAAATATACTGCGCTCCATCACGTCGGTATAATGATAATAATAATATTATAAGCGATATAAAATGTATAATTACTTTAATTTAACATGCAACCCATCGGCAAAATCGTGTCAATTGGAGTTTGCCTTACAGGTAAACAAGGAAAACAAACAAGTCAAACACATAAACTAATTATTGACACGTAAATGTCATCAGAGCTGCAAATATTCCTTGTTAAATCGTCATTTTAAGTTTTTTACACAGAAGAAACACGAGACTAGAGACGCACCGTGTTCATACACTTTAGTATTTTTTAACTTTATGGCAGTAAATCCTAATAAAAGCAGCTGGAACGGAACGGACGTCACTTTTTTTGTTTGGCAAAAAACACCGGGACCGGGGCTCGAACCCGCGACCCGCGACCCGCCTCCCGGCTTACAGTCACCTGTGGCCGCCGCCGCCGCCGCTCGACGAGGCGGCGGCGGCGGAGACGAATCGCCGGGAAGCCCCGGAGCTCTTACCCCCGACGCCGCTGCGTCTCCTGACGCCGTGCC
>NW_027661845.1:0-13747 GCF_963422515.1 Blennius ocellaris
CTTCTCTTCTCTTGTCGTGTCTTCTCTTGTCTTGTCTTGTCTTGTCTTGTCTTGTCTTCTCTTCTCTTCTCTTCTCTTCTCTTCTCTTCTCTTCTCTTCTCTTCTCTTCTCTTCTCTTCTCTTGTCTTGTCTTCTCTTGTCTTGTCTTGTCTTGTCTTGTAAAATACATTTAAAGAGTGTAAATGAGAACTCATAGAAGCTCATAATTAAAATATGGGGAAAAATTAGATAAACAAATGATTTCAGGTCACACGGAGGCCTAAAGAAAAGTTAAAAACTAATTTTAATAACTTTGTTCCAAAATATTGAAAATTGAAGTTATGAAAAAATGTAGAATGATTATTTGGTAGATGAATAGATAAAAGGTGAATTAATGAATGTTTGTGTAGAATAAGGATAATTAGACGTATTTCGTTAAAACGCGATGCTTGATACTAAAAACAGTTTTTATAATTTTATTTCCAGAGTGATCAATTCAAAACAAGTGAGAATGAGAGTAAAGTAACTTTTGTTCTCAGTCTAAACTCTCATGTTGTTGTTGTTTGACGGATTCTAATCAGCTGCAGCAGAAACTTCTGGATCTTCTTCTGATTTCTTTTTTTTTTAAATTCCAGTCTCAGGATGTTACAGATGCGTTGGAGCGACTCGCTGTGTTTACAGCAAACCAATAAAAAGAGGAAGTTTGACCTCGTTACTCTGAATAATCGTCTGATTTCACAGGAACGACTTAAAAAAAAAACTAAAAAAAAACGCTGTTGATTTATAATGACAGGGGAAAAAAGAGCCAAAAACAACACACTGTTGGATTATTTCTTTATTTCTTTGAATAAACTTCACTTTTCTCTCTCCTGACGTTTCCTGGGGACGTTTGAACTGGACGTCGGCGTCGCCGCGGCGACACAATCGCCTGTTTATGGCTTTTACTGATTCTATTGAAAATGTGTGTGTAAAAGATCCGTTCAGTAAAACGAGATGCGAGGAGCAGGAGGTTCTGCAGTAAACCACAGCGTGTGTGTGTGTGTGTGTGTGTGTGTGTGTGTGTGTGTGTGTGTGTGTGTGTGTGTGTGTGTGTGTGTGTGTGTGTGTGTGTGTGTGTGTGTGTGTGTGTGTGTGTGTGCACATACACACTTATACATGTAAAAAGTTGAAATCACAACTAGAATCAATTTATAGAAATGTGTATAAAATACAAACGTGTCCAGATCAACGACCAGAAGAATAATTCCCCCCCCCACTGCCCCCCCATCCCCCGCCCACTCCCCATCGCCCCTCCCCCCCCCCCCCCCCAAGCAGCAAGTTCCAGTCCCATCGACCCAACTTCGTGATTCCTACGTGGATCAACGGTTGGACTTGTTTGCTTCCAGGGTCAAGGAGTCCTTACTGGTCCTCTTGCTCAGACTCTGGAGACTCTCCAGGGGTTCCGGCCTGGTGAGGGGGTGGGGGGGGGGGGTCCGGCCTTCCAGCTGGTCCAGACGTCTTTTAGAGGAACCCTGGCGCTGGACAGAGGGGACAGGTTAGGACAGGTTGGGTCCTCGTCCCGTCATCGGTGGGGGGGTCTTTGGACAACGTCCTAGACCACTGAGACAATGAGGCTCCGGTTCCAAGATCTAAGTTCTCCTCTCCGGGTCTTCCTCCTCCCCCATGGACCCCCCCCCTTTGACAAGAGAGGCAGTCTTTGTATGTCCCAGCTGGACATGGACGGGGTGCAGCACATGCTGATGGTCTGACCTCTGGAGTCCCTCAGGGTCATCTGGCGTCCAGAGGACTTGTACTCTTCGCTGAGACTCGAGGACTGAGGATCGGCCATAGAGACCAGATGTTGGTCCGGCAGCGTTGGACCCCCCCAAACCAGGAAGTGACGTCCTGTCCGTCCTGTCCAGGTGTCTCTGGCGCCCCCCAGGTGGTGATGAGCCACATTGCCGCAGGTCCTCCACAGTCTGACCCTTGACCGTGTCTTGCCTTCGTTGCTTTTCGTGGTCTTTGGCCTTGAGGGGCCCTTCTGGCCCGGCCCCTGACGGGTCTCTCAGACCCTGGTGGAACCGGGTCGTCACCAGTCCACCGTCCTTCAGTTCTGCTTTATCTGTTCACATGTTTCCTGAACTGGTTTGGCTCGATTGTCGGTCCACTTGGTGTTCTGGTGCAGTGGACCAGGAGAGTCCAACCCGGACCCAGACGGACTGGGCCGAACCCAGTCCGATCCAGACCAGTCCAACTCAACTCAGAACAAGTCCAACTAGAGAACAGCAGATCGTTCCGATCCAGACCAGAGAACCAATCGGGCCTCATCCAAACCACCTCAAACCAGTCTAGTCCAGTCCAGTCTAATCCAGTCTAATCCAGTCCAGTCCAGTCCAATCCAGTCCAGTCTAATCCAGTCCAGTCTAGTCCAGTCCAATCCAGTCCAGTCTAATCCAGTCCAGTCTAATCCAGTCCAGTCTAGTCCAGTCCAATCCAGTCCAGTCTAATCCAGTCCAGTCTAATCCAGTCCAGTCCAGTCCAGTCTAATCCAGTCCAGTCCAGTCCAGTCCAATCCAGTCCAGTCCAGTCTAATCCAGTCCAGTCTAATCCAGTCCAGTCCAGTCCAGTCTAATCCAGTCCAGTCTAATCCAGTCTAATCCAGTCCAGTCTAATCCAGTCTAATCCAGTCCAGTCCAGTCCAATCCAGTCCAGTCTAATCCAGTCCAGTCTGGACCAGCCAGAACCGGTTTAGACTGATCCAAAACCCACCGATCAAATCCAGCTCAGTCCAGGAAACCCTGACCCTCAGCAGGTCTGCTCAGACCCTCAGAGACGTTTCGACTCAGACTGGACCCAACGGACCAAAACCAACCAACAAAACAAACAAACAAACCAACAAACAAACAAACAAACAAACAAACAAGCATCGGCGCAGCGGAACGACTTGATCCGTCTGAACTCGGCGCTGACGGTGACGGACGGCGTGTCGGCCATGGAGGTGAGGAGGAAGAGGAGGCTCTCAGCCTCTCCTCCTCCTCCTTCCTCGTCCTCTCCCGGTTGTCTCCACCCCCCCCCCACCTCCTCCCCCCCTCACCCCCCCCCCCCCCCCCCACCCCCCCCCCCCCTAAAAAAATAAAATCCGCCGCCAGGCCCCGGCTAATTACCGCTGCATCTGTCTCTCTCGGCGCGCCTCTCCTCCTTCCTCCCTCGTTCCTCCGTTGTCTTCCGAACAAACAGTTCACGCCACCCCCCCCCCCCCCCCCCCCCCCCCATCCACCCCCCCCCCCCATCCACCCCCCGACTCTCCTCTTTACTCCTCCTGACACCTCCCTGCGTCTCCTCACAGCTGGAGGGCAGCGGCAGCGCCGCGCTATTGTCGATTGCATTTGCATGTTTTTGTGTGTGTGTGTGTGTGTATAGTGTGTGTATAGTGTGTGTTTAGAGTGTGTGTGTGTGTGTGTGCAGAGTGTGTATTAAACACTGGTGCATTTCTCCTCTCTTCCCACATCCTCTCTGTATATATTTGTGTATGCTAATGAGGAATTTGGGCGCTGGCAGCCATAATGGAGCTGCTGGATAATAACCCTGCAAAACAAACCAACAAACCAATTATCTCTGCTCTTGTTTCTTCTGCCGGCGCCGCTGTAATTACCAACACGGGAAGACAAGACCGCCGTGTTTTCAGCCCGACTGACCCGACGGAAGGCCCCCAGGATTCATCAGATTTCATTTCACTCCTAATAAATAAGCAAAAAAAAACAAAAAAACCAACAACACAACAGAAGAAATGCTGTGGACAAAAACACATGGGGGGAAAAAAAGAGGGACTGTAAAAAGAAAATATAACCAAAGGAAAATGTAAAATAACCAAAATATTAAAAAAACAAAGTTACTTGTAAATGACAAGCAAAAGCAGTCAATTTAGAATGAGCAAAAAAAATATATAAAAAAGATTCCAAATGAAAAAAAAACGTGAAAATATTATGAACAAAAAAAAGATCAAAGCTTGACAAAAATGATGCTAAAACACACTAAAGAGATTCAAAATGCCAAACTAGGAAGTAAAATAACTACAGAAATGTGAGGAAAACCAAATTTGTCACTAAAGGCCATAAAAAAAAAAGCAACAAAGAATTTCATTTTGAAGCAAGAACAAAAATAATTCCCCCAAAAATCAAAGGATCCAAACAGAAGCCGAGGAAACAAATGTCTATATAAAGATAAATAAATGTATGATATAGATAAGTAAGAGCAAGAGGGGAAAAAACAAACAGCCAATGAAAGACGAGAACATCAAAGAATAAGCAAACAAACAGGAGAAAGATCAAAATACATTTTAAATAAAAAAAAAGACAAAACAGATCAAATAGAATCTCTAAATGAGCAAAAAGAAAAAGAAAATTAACAAGAAATAGTGAAATTATTTCCCCAAAAAATTTAAGCAAAAAAATATATAAAAAAGATTCCAAATGAAAAAAAAACGTGAAAATATTATGAACAAAAAAAAGATCAAAGCTTGACAAAAATGATGCTAAAACACACTAAAGAGATTCAAAATGACCAAACTAGGAAGTAAAATAACCACAGAAATGTGAGAAAAACCATATTTGTCACTAAAGGCCATAAAAAATGGGGGGGGATAAAAAAGCAACAAAGAATTTCATTTTGAAGCAAGAACAAAAATAATTCCCCCAAAAATCAAAGGATCCAAACTGAGGAAACAAATGTCTATATAAAGATAAATACATGTATGATATAGATAAGTAAGAGCAAGAGGGGGAAAAAACAAACAGCCAATGAAAGACGAGAACATCAAAGAATAAGCAAACAAACAGGAGAAAGATCAAAATACATATTTAATAAAAAATAGACAAAACAGATCAAACAGAATCTCTAAATGAGCAAAAAGAAAAAGAAAATTAACAGAAGAAATAGTGAAATTATTTCCCCAAAAAATTAAAGCAAAAAAAATATATAAAAAAGATTCCAAATGTGGAAAAAAACAAAAAACGGCAAATTCTTGAAAATATTATGAATAAAAAAAGATCAAAGCTTGACAAAAATGATGCTAAAACACACAAAAGAGATTCAAAATGACCAAACTAGGAAGTAAAATAACCACAGACATGTGAGAAAAACCATATTTGTCACTAAAGGCCATAAAAAAAGAATTTTTTTTGGAGAAAAAAAAGCAACAAAGAATTTCATTTTGAAGCGAGAACAAAAAAAATTCCCCCCAAAAATCAAAGGATCCAAACAGAAGCTGAGGAAACAAATGTCTATATAAAGATAAATAAATATATGATATAGATAAGTAAGAGCCAGAGGGGGGAGAAAACAGAAACGGCCAATAAAAGACGAGAACATCAAAGAATAAGCAAACAAACAGGAGAAAGATCAAAATACATTTTAAATAAAAAAAGACAAAACAGATCAAACAGAATCTCTAAATGAGCAAAAAGAAAAAGAAAATTAACAGAAGAAATAGTGAAATTATTTCCAAAAAAATTAAAGACAAAAAACACATAAATGGGGGGGGGGGGGAATCACCATAATAAAAGCAAACATGCAAAAGGAAAATCAACACATCAGAATAAAAATCTCAAAGAAGTTAAATAAAACACACAAAATATTTCAATAAAAACAAACTTCATAAAACTTTACATGATCAAGAGTCATAAGATTAAATATGAGCAAAATAAATAAAAACAAGAAATACTAAAGAAAAATCAGGTGACAAATTATGAAAAAATCTGCTAAAAATAACCCCCAAAATTATGATTTCAACGGAAAAATCACAGAAAGAAAATGAGAAAATGACTGAAAAAAGATTCAAAATTACCTTTAAACAAATGCAAAATTACCACAAAATGATTCAAGAGAACAGAATAAAGTGAAAAAATATTTAAAAACAAAATGTCTTAAAACTGGAACGAAATAGAAAAAGAGGATGAAAATGAGACCGGAGGCCTTAAAAGGCCAAACAAACTGCGATTTAGAGTTTTTAATTAAGAGACGATTTACTAAAATAACCAGAAATTGGTTAAAAATAAGCTGAATAACTGGAGGGAAAGCTGGAATATCCAACATGGCAGGAAGTAAATGTAGATTTAAGCTGAAGGAAAGAAACCGAAAAAAACGAGTGACTATTGACTAAAAAATGGTTAAAAAAAAACAAAAACAAAACAGGCCGTAAACTGGCCTGAAATAACAAAAAAATACATAAAATCAACATCATTGTGTTTGAAATTTAAAAGAAAGAAGAAAAAAGATGTTATTAATGACAGAAAAAGACCTGAAATAAATAGAAATGACCGATAAGAAAGTCAAAACTACAACTAGAAGTAGAAATACTTGAACCGGCCGGCGAGACGACCAGAGACGTTTTTTTCAAAATGACAAATTTATTCATTTAAAAATGTAACGGATGAAAAGGAAATTACAAAATATATGAACACCAAACATGAAATGAAGAACAACACTAAATACACTAAACGACTTTTTAACCAAAAATTCAGTGAGGCTAGTGACTTTAAATTACTTCAAATGAACCAAACAAACAAAAAAGATACGAAACCAAAAATTTGCACCAAGAAAAGACACAAAGTAATAAAATATTGAGGGAAATAAACAAACAGAGATCTTATTGATCATTAAAACAATAAAAACGTTATTTAAACCAAATGAATCTGCATCAATCAGATGAAACTCGTAGGGTTTAAAAAAAACAAAAAAAACTTGTATTTTTACGTTTTGTTGCATTTCAAGCGAAACGTCGACTGCAGTTCAAAGTTTTTTCTAAAAGAGTCGACGGATATTTGAACAAACCGTCATCCTGCTGGGTTGAAACCCTGAAGGCAGGTTGGACAAAAACACGACGCCACCTAGTGGCCAGGATGTCGAACTGCAGCCTCCCCCGGGGTTTCTGCTTTCTGGTTTCCATGGCGACCAGCTTCAAAACAATGAGGCTCCAGTGGGAAAAACACTGTAGAAGTAAAGGACTTGTAGAGTTGAAGGACACAATGAGTGGGAAAGTTTAAAGAACTTGTAAGGTCAAGGGAACCGTGGAGTGAACTGACTCGTAAAGGAGTCATTTATTTAATTGACTCATAGAGTTGAAGGAGTCGGAGAGTTAAAAGAGTGAAATTTAATTGAGTCGTACAGTTAAAAGAGTTGTAGGGTTAAAGGGGTCGTAGGGTTAAAAGAGTCGTAGAGTTAAAGGACTAATTTATTTAATTGACTCATGGAGTTGCAGGAGTCGGAGAGTTAAAAGAGTCAAATGTAATTGAGTCGGAGAGTTAAAGGAGTTATAGAGTTAAAGGAGTCATTTATTTAATTGACTCATAGAGTTGAAGGAGTTGGAGAGTTAAAAGAGTCAAATTTAATTGAGTCGTAGAGTTAAAGGAGTCGTAGGGTTAAAAGAGTCGTCGGGTTATAGGAGTCATTTATTTAATCGATTCGTCCGGTTCACTTTCCGACGACTTGACTTGAGAGGCGGTGGCATTTCACAGATTGTTATTTCTGCTGATGTTTTGTGATTATGTGAGAAATTTAAACTGCAGCAGCTGAGTTGATAGCCCCCCCCTACACCCCCCCCCCCCCCCCCTCAGATCTACCCATCATTCCCATGGAGGGGGCCGGTCAGGGACCCGCAGACAGACAGCGAGTCACAAGAAATGACAGCCTCCTCATGTCCCGCGGCCAAATCAGACACCTGTCCAAACCTCTAAAGACCTTTTGTGTCTTTCATGGTGGTGGTGGAGGGTGGAGGTGGTGGTGGTGGTGGTGGTGGTGGTGGAGGTGGCGGCAGCGGCGCGTTGTAATTGGCCGGCCGGGGCCTGTGTGTTAGCGCGTTAGCGCGTTAGCGTGCACGGCGAAGGTAAAAGGAGGCAGGCGGGGAGCTGAATAGAAATGTGATTGTGTTGCTGTCAAGCGCTCCCACATGAACTCCCCTTTTCTTTCTGCACCCGGACAGAGAGGAGAAGTGTGAAGGGAGGAGGGGGGGGTGGAGGGAGGGAGGGAGGGAGGGAGAGGGAGAGAGAGAGAGAGAGAGAGTGAAAGAGACACACTTCATTTGTCATCCAGCGGCCTGATTGGAGTGGCAAAGCCAATTCACATCTCGAGTGGAGTTCCCATCACACAAACCCCCTGTACCAGCCCCCCCCTCCCCCTCCCTCCCTCCCTCCACCCTCCTCCCCCCCCCTCCTCCCCCTCCTCACCCCCTGTATCCTGCCAATCAAGCGCAGCCTGTACAAGCTGCCGGTGTTTGGAGCTGAGAGCTTCATCATCATGGATGGGAGCGGTAATGACTCCCTCTCAGGGGCTGTAATAGCTGCAGCTAATGGGGACGGGGGGGGGGGGGGGGGGGCATGAGGAAGGTTGGATGGAGACAGGGTGGGGGGGGGGGGGGGGGGTGTAGCTGCTACCATCTTGGCCTCGGGCTCAAATACACAACTTTTTTTTTTTTTTCCCTGTGATTTTCGTCTGAAAGCCTCAAATACTGAATATTGTTTAAAAAAAAAATAAAAGTCCTGAAGCTCGACGAGGAGGAAAGAAATGTGACCTGGAGGATGTGAAAAGGGGAAATAACAAAAAATAAAAGCAAAAAATCAGCCAAAGAAACTGAAGACTGGATGCAAAACAAACGTCTTGTAGACGTGAAACGACAACAGAGGAAGAACCCTCCAAAATAAAAGATGTTTAAGGGCATGAATACTTGCGGAGGAAACTTTTCCAAAATTATGACGATGTAATATTTCAAAACATGAAAGAGTCGCCAGATACTCTTAGAGGTTTAAAAAAAATTTAAATAATAAAAAAAAAAAAAAATGTTAATAAAAAAAATAAAAAATGAAAAAAATAGATACATTATTGAATTTAATTAAATTGAAAATTGTGGCAGAAACGGTCAGTTTTCCTCGTCGAAACGCCCGTTATAAAAAGCTAAAGCTAACAGTCGCTATCGACTATTGGCTAATGCTAATGCTAATGCTAATTTACATGTTAATTCAAATAATGAAAAATTTTTTTTATAACAAATTAAGATTTGGATGAATTAAAAACTTAAAAAGCAACTTTTGTTAAGTGGACAGGAAGTGATTCCGTAACGGATTTATTCTCTGTCAGTCACTCTTGAACTCGGTGACGCGTTGGGACCCGCCGCCGCCGCCGCCGCCGCCCGGCGTCCCTGCTGGTTCGGAGACGAGGCCGCGGAGTCGTTTAACCTCCGTCGAGACGCAAATTAAATTCTACCAGTCTGAAGTCCTGCAGGGTCCCCGCGGGGTGTGTGTGTGTGTGTGTGTGTGTGTGTGTGTGTGTGTGTGTGTGTGTGTGTGTGTGTGTGTGTGTGTGTGTGTGTGTGTGTGTGTGTGTGTGTGTGTGTGTGTGAGATATCAATCTTCCTCCCCTGTTTTCACTCCTCGACGACGTCGTCGCTCTGCAGACGACTCACGATGCAAAAAGAATCCAAGACCAACTGGAGGTCCTCTGGCGTCAGTTGGTCTGTCTGTAGTTCTGTTTGTAGTTCCGTCTGTAGTTCTGTTTGTAGTTCCGTCTGTAGTTCTGTTTGTAGTTCAGTCTGTAGTTCTGTTTGTAGTTCTGTCTGTAGTTCCGTCTGTAGTTCTGTCTGTAGTTCTGTTTGTAGTTCCGTCTGTAGTTCTGTTTGTAGTTCCGTCTGTAGTTCTGTTTGTAGTTCTGTCTGTAGTTCCGTCTGTAGTTCAGTCCATAGGGCTGTCTGTAGTTCAATCTGTAGTTCTGTCTGTAGTTCTGTCTGTAGTTCTGTTTGTAGTTCAGTCTGTAGTTCTGTTTGTAGTTCAGTCTGTAGTTCTGTTTGTAGTTCTGTCTGTAGTTCCGTCTGTAGTTCTGTTTGTAGTTCCGTCTGTAGTTCTGTTTGTAGTTCCGTCTGTAGTTCTGTTTGTAGTTCTGTCTGTAGTTCCGTCTGTAGTTCAGTCCATAGGGCTGTCTGTAGTTCAATCTGTAGTTCTGTCTGTAGTTCTGTTTGTAGTTCAGTCTGTAGTTCTGTTTGTAGTTCTGTCTGTAGTTCCGTCTGTATTTCTGTCTGTAGTTCTGTTTGTAGTTCCGTCTGTAGTTCTGTTTGTAGTTCCGTCTGTAGTTCTGTTTGTAGTTCTGTCTGTAGTTCCGTCTGTAGTTCAGTCCATAGGGCTGTCTGTAGTTCAATCTGTAGTTCTGTCTGTAGTTCTGTCTGTAGTTCTGTTTGTAGTTCAGTCTGTAGTTCTGTTTGTAGTTCAGTCTGTAGTTCAGTCTGTAGTTCTGTTTGTAGTTCAGTCTGTAGTTCAGTCTGTAGTTCTGTTTGTAGTTCTGTCTGTAGTTCCGTCTGTAGTTCAGTCCATAGGGCTGTCTGTAGTTCAATCTGTAGTTCTGTCTGTAGTTCTGTCTGTAGTTCTGTTTGTAGTTCAGTCTGTAGTTCTGTTTGTAGTTCAGTCTGTAGTTCTGTTTGTAGTTCTGTCTGTAGTTCCATCTGTAGTTCAGTCTGTAGTTCTGTTTGTAGTTCAGTCTGTAGTTCTGTTTGTAGTTCTGTCTGTAGTTCTGTCTGTAGTTCCGTCTGTAGTTCAGTCCATAGGGCTGTCTGTAGTTTTGTCTGTAGTTCAGTCTGTAGTTCTGTTTGTAGTTCAGTCTGTAGTTCAGTCTGTAGTTTTGTCTGTAGTTCAGTCTGTAGTTCAATCTGTAGTTCTGTCTGTAGTTCTGTCTGTAGTTCAGTCTGTAGTTCTGTTTGTAGTTCAGTCTGTAGTTCTGTTTGTAGTTCTGTCTGTAGTTCCGTCTGTAGTTCTGTTTGTAGTTCAGTCTGTAGTTCTGTTTGTAGTTCAGTCTGTAGTTCAGTCTGTAGTTCTGTTTGTAGTTCTGTCTGTAGTTCCGTCTGTAGTTCAGTCCATAGGGCTGTCTGTAGTTCAATCTGTAGTTCTGTCTGTAGTTCTGTCTGTAGTTCTGTTTGTAGTTCAGTCTGTAGTTCAGTCTGTAGTTCTGTTTGTAGTTCTGTCTGTAGTTCCGTCTGTAGTTCAGTCTGTAGTTCTGTTTGTAGTTCAGTCTGTAGTTCTGTTTGTAGTTCTGTCTGTAGTTCTGTCTGTAGTTCCGTCTGTAGTTCAGTCCATAGGGCTGTCTGTAGTTTTGTCTGTAGTTCAGTCTGTAGTTCTGTTTGTAGTTCAGTCTGTAGTTCAGTCTGTAGTTCAATCTGTAGTTCTGTCTGTAGTTCTGTTTGTAGTTCTGTCTGTAGTTCAGCCTGTAGTTCTGTTTGTAGTTCTGTCTGTAGTTCAGTCTGTAGTTTTGTCTGTAGTTCAGCCTGTAGTTCTGTTTGTAGTTCTGTCTGTAGTTCAGTCTGTAGTTTTGTCTGTAGTAGATGTATTAGAGCAGAAGGAACCTCCTTTTACTTTGAATTATTTAAAGTCTCAACAAAAGAACCAACAAAATGAGGCTGAAGAAGAAAAGAAGAAGAGAAGAAGAAGAAGAAGAAGAGAAGAAGAAAAGTAGAAGAGGAAGAGAAGAGGAAGAGAAGAGGAAGAGAACAGGTTGTTCAGTCACTTTGATGAGAAGAAACATTAAAACGTTAAACGTTCTGAAGTGGGAGAACCTGGAGGTGAACTGATCAGGGTCACGACCTTTGACCTCCTTCTCCTTCCTGCTTTCAACTCCTCTTTTTTCTCTCCATCAACTTTCAGCATCTTCTCTCATCCATCGTTTCTATCGTGCCTTCTTACTGCTGTTCCTCCTTTCCTTCCTTCCTTCCTTCCTTCCTTCCTTCCTTCCTTCCTTCCTTCCTTCCTTCCTTCCTTCCTTCCAGGTACATTTAACCCTCTGTGTTCCTCAGAAAGTACATGTAGCCATTTCCTTCCTCTTCCTCCTCCTCTTCCTCCTCCTCCTTCCTCCTCTACCTCCTCCTCTTCCTTCGTCCTCCCTCCTCTTCCTCTTCCTCCTCCTCCTCCTCTTCCTCCTCCTCCTTCTTCCTCCTCTACCTCCTCCTCTTCCTTCGTCCTCCCTCCTCTTCCTCTTCCTCCTCCTCCTCCTCTTCCTCCTCTACCGCCTCCTCTTCCTTCGTCCTCCCTCCTTTTCCTCTTCCTCCTCCTCCTCTTCCTCCTTCCTCTACCTCCTCTTCCTCCTTCCTCTACTTCCTCCTCCTTCCTCCTCTACCTCCTCTTCCTCCTTCCTCTACTTCCTCCTCCTTCCTCCTCTACCTCCTCTTCCTCCTTCCTCCTTCCTCCTCTACCTCTTCCTTCCTTCCTCCTCCCCCTCCCCCTCTTCCTCTTCCTCCTCCTCCTCCTTCCTCCTCCTCCACCTCTTCCTCCTCCTCTACCTCCTCCTCTTCCTCCTCTACCTCCTCCTCTTCCTTCGTCTTTCCTCTTCTTCCTCCTCTACCTCCTCTACCTCTTCCTCCTCCTCCTTCCTCTTCCTCCTCTTCCTCCTCTACCTCTTCCTCCTCTTCCTCCTGTACCTCTTCCTCCTCCTCCTTCCTCTTCCTCCTCTACCTCCTCTTCCTCCTTCCTCTTCCTCCTCTACCTCTTCCTCCTCCTCCTTCCTCCTCTTCCTCCTTCCTCTTCCTCCTTCCTCCTCCTCCTCCTCCTCCTGTATTTGGAGGAGGAGGAGGAGGAGGAGGAGGAGGAGGAGGAGAAGTCGACTCCTCGACGGCTGTAATCACTTTACTACTGTTTTTGTTCGCGGTAAGTGGACTAAATATTTGGATGCTCATAAGCAAAGCAGAATAATTGAAGGTGTGATTTGTGGCAGCTGGCGCCGCGGCGCCGCGGCTCCGCGGCTCCGGCTCGTCGCGGCATAATGAAAACAGCTAGCGAGCCGCCGTAAACAAAAGCAACTTGTTATGTTGCAAGCCCCTCGCTGCGCGGAGCCGCGTGTGGGAAACAACTAATTTCCTTGATGGCGTACTGTAATCATGGCGAAGCTTTACCGCGCGCTGTGCCGAGTACCGCCGCGCTTATTAATACGCCGAGCGCCGCGCCGGCCGCTCGCCGCCCAGCGACTATTTATTACCGCCGGCACTTTCAGGTGTGACGAGCGCCGCCGCCGCGACCTGAATTACCATAATTATAAGTTGTGTCCGAGCGGCGGCCCCTCGGCCGGCTGGCGGCCCCCGCCGGACTCCGCCAGCACTTCTGTTAGCTAACGAAGTAAAAGCGCACGCTAATTATAATAATACAAGTCGTTACAGTAATGGCAGAGCGGCGGACTGCCGGGAGCAAACAGACGACGCCTCGTCACAACAACATGGCCGCCGCCGCCGCGGCACGGCGCTCAAACCGCAACGGACTTTGTGACTCGGGGATTTCGTCGCGATTCGCTTTCATGTGGAGGCGGAGGAGGAACCAGCCTCCAGCCGCAAGCTAATCAACGACGGCGTTAGCTTTATGCTATTAGTGACTAAAGTCCATGAGGAGCCTGAAACCTTCCTTCCTTCCTCTCTTCCTTCCTCTCTTCCTTCCTTCCTTCCTTCCTCTACTCCTCTCTTCCTTCCCTCCCTTCCTTCCTCCCTCCCTTCCTTCCTTCCTTCCTTCCTTCTCTTCCTTCCTCTCTTCCTTCCTTCCTCCCTTCCTTCCTTCCCCCCTTCCTTCTTCTTTTCCTTCCTTCCTTCCTTCCTTCTTCTTTTCCTTCCTTCCTTCCTTCCTTCCTTCCTTCTTCTTTTCCTTCCTTCCTTCCTTCCTTCCTTCCTCTCTTCCTTCCTTCCCTCCTTCCTTCCTTCCTTCCTTCCTCCATTCTTCCCTTCCTTCCTTCCTTCCTTCCTTCCTTCCTTCCTCTCTTCCTTCCTCTACTCCTCTCTTCCTTCCCTCCC
>NW_027661844.1:0-15124 GCF_963422515.1 Blennius ocellaris
GAGTCAGAGAGTGAGAGAGTCAGAGAGAGAGAGAGTCAGAGAGTGAGAGAGAGAGAGAGAGTCAGTGGGAGAGAGAGAGAGTCAGAGAGAGAGAGAGTCAGAGAGAGAGAGAGAGAGAGAGAGTCAGTGGGAGAGAGAGAGAGTCAGAGAGAGAGAGAGAGTCAGAGAGAGAGAGAGAGAGTCAGAGAGAGTCAGAGAGAGTGAGAGAGAGAGAGAGAGTCAGTGAGTGAAGGAGAAGCTGGAGGCTGGCAGACCTCCACACCATCTGGAGATGAAGTGAAGAACGTCCTGACACTCTGGACTGTGGCTGGTCTGCAGGGGGATGACATCATCAGTGACATCATCAGTGACGTCATCAGTGACGTCATCAGTGACGTCATCAGCACCATAATGAGTTATTACGAATTATAGTTATAGAAATTACATCATTGATGAGACACACACACACACACACACACACACACACACACACACTCACACACACACACACACACACACACACACACACACACACACACACACACACACACACACACACACACACACACACACTCACACACACACACTCACACACACACACACACACACACACACACACACACACACACACACACACACACACACACACCTTAGTCGCCATGAGGAATTTGTTCCAATCGTCTTTGTTGGAGAACTTTCCAGTCGAGGAAAACTCCAGTTTGTTCTTCACCACGGGGTAACCTGGGGCAACAGGGGGGGCAACATGAGGGGGAACCTGGGGCAACATGGGGGGCAACATGAGGGGGAACCTGGGGCAACAGGGGGGGCAACATGAGGGGGAACCTGGGGCAACAGGGGGGGCAACATGAGGGGGAACCTGGGGCAACATGGGGGGGCAACATGAGGGGGAACCTGGGGCAACAGGGGGGGAACATGAGGGGGAACCTGGGGCAACAGGGGGGGCAACATGAGGGGGAACCTGGGGCAACAGGGGGGGCAACATGAGGGGGAACCTGGGGCAACAGGGGGGGCAACATGAGGGGGAACCTGGGGCAACAGGGGGGGCAACATGAGGGGGAACCTGGGGCAACATGGGGGGCAACATGAGGGGGAACCTGGGGCAACAGGGGGGGCAACATGAGGGGGAACCTGGGGCAACAGGGGGGGCAACATGAGGGGGAACCTGGGGCAACATGGGGGGCAACATGAGGGGGAACCTGGGGCAACAGGGGGGGCAACATGAGGGGGAACCTGGGGCAACATGGGGGGGCAACATGAGGGGGAACCTGGGGCAACAGGGGGGGCAACATGAGGGGGAACCTGGGGCAACATGAGGGGGAACCTGGGGCAACAGGGGGGGAACATGAGGGGTAACCTGGGGCAACAGGGGGGGCAACATGAGGGGGAACCTGGGGCAACAGGGGGGGCAACATGAGGGGGAACCTGGGGCAACAGGGGGGGCAACATGAGGGGGAACCTGGGGCAACAGGGGGGGCAACATGAGGGGGAACCTGGGGCAACAGGGGGGGCAACATGAGGGGGAACCTGGGGCAACAGGGGGGGCAACATGAGGGGGAACCTGGGGCAACAGGGGGGGCAACATGAGGGGGAACCTGGGGCAACAGGGGGGGCAACATGAGGGGGAACCTGGGGCAACAGGGGGGGCAACATGAGGGGGAACCTGGGGCAACAGGGGGGGCAACATGAGGGGGAACCTGGGGCAACAGGGGGGGCAACATGAGGGGGAACCTGGGGCAACAGGGGGGGCAACATGAGGGGGAACCTGGGGCAACAGGGGGGGCAACATGAGGGGGAACCTGGGGCAACAGGGGGGGCAACATGAGGGCTAACCTGGGGCAACAGGGGGGGCAACATGAGGGCTAACCTGGGGCAACATGAGGGGGAACCTGGGGCAACATGGGGGGCAACATGAGGGGTAACCTGGGGCAACAGGGGGGGCAACATGAGGGCTAACCTGGGGCAACATGAGGGGGAACCTGGGGCAACATGGGGGGCAACATGAGGGGTAACCTGGGGCAACAGGGGGGGCAACATGAGGGGGAACCTGGGGCAACATGGGGGGCAACATGAGGGGGAACCTGGGGCAACAGGGGGGGCAACATGAGGGGGAACCTGGGGCAACATGGGGGGGCAACATGAGGGGGAACCTGGGGCAACAGGGGGGGCAACATGAGGGGGAACCTGGGGCAACATGAGGGGGAACCTGGGGCAACAGGGGGGGAACATGAGGGGTAACCTGGGGCAACATGGGGGGCAACATGAGGGGGAACCTGGGGCAACATGGGGGGCAACATGAGGGGGAACCTGGGGCAACAGGGGGGGCAACATGAGGGGGAACCTGGGGCAACATGGGGGGGCAACATGAGGGGGAACCTGGGGCAACAGGGGGGGCAACATGAGGGGGAACCTGGGGCAACATGGGGGGGCAACATGAGGGGGAACCTGGGGCAACAGGGGGGGCAACATGAGGGGGAACCTGGGGCAACATGAGGGGGAACCTGGGGCAACAGGGGGGGCAACAGGGGGGGCAACATGAGGGCTAACCTGGGGCAACAGGGGGGGCAACATGAGGGGGAACCTGGGGCAACATGGGGGGGAACATGAGGGCTAACCTGGGGCAACAGGGGGGGCAACATGAGGGCTAACCTGGGGCAACAGGGGGGGCAACATGAGGGGGAACCTGGGGCAACAGGGGGGGCAACATGAGGGGGAACCTGGGGCAACAGGGGGGGCAACATGAGGGGGAACCTGGGGCAACAGGGGGGGCAACATGAGGGGGAACCTGGGGCAACAGGGGGGGCAACATGAGGGGGAACCTGGGGCAACAGGGGGGGCAACATGAGGGCTAACCTGGGGCAACAGGGGGGGCAACATGAGGGCTAACCTGGGGCAACATGAGGGGGAACCTGGGGCAACATGGGGGGCAACATGAGGGGTAACCTGGGGCAACAGGGGGGGCAACATGAGGGCTAACCTGGGGCAACATGAGGGGGAACCTGGGGCAACATGGGGGGCAACATGAGGGGTAACCTGGGGCAACAGGGGGGGCAACATGAGGGGGAACCTGGGGCAACAGGGGGGGCAACATGAGGGGGAACCTGGGGCAACAGGGGGGGCAACATGAGGGGGAACCTGGGGCAACAGGGGGGGGCAACATGAGGGCTAACCTGGGGCAACATGAGGGGGAACCTGGGGCAACAGGGGGGGCAACAGGGGGGGCAACATGAGGGCTAACCTGGGGCAACAGGGGGGGCAACATGAGGGGGAACCTGGGGCAACATGAGGGGGAACCTGGGGCAACAGGGGGGGCAACAGGGGGGGCAACATGAGGGCTAACCTGGGGCAACAGGGGGGGGCAACATGAGGGGGAACCTGGGGCAACATGGGGGGGAACATGAGGGCTAACCTGGGGCAACAGGGGGGGCAACATGAGGGCTAACCTGGGGCAACAGGGGGGGCAACATGAGGGGTAACCTGGGGCAACAGGGGGGGCAACATGAGGGGGAACCTGGGGCAACAGGGGGGGCAACATGAGGGGGAACCTGGGGCAACAGGGGGGGCAACATGAGGGCTAACCTGGGGCAACAGGGGGGGCAACATGAGGGCTAACCTGGGGCAACATGAGGGGGAACCTGGGGCAACATGGGGGGCAACATGAGGGGTAACCTGGGGCAACAGGGGGGGCAACATGAGGGCTAACCTGGGGCAACATGAGGGGGAACCTGGGGCAACATGGGGGGCAACATGAGGGGTAACCTGGGGCAACAGGGGGGGCAACATGAGGGGGAACCTGGGGCAACAGGGGGGGCAACATGAGGGGGAACCTGGGGCAACAGGGGGGGCAACATGAGGGCTAACCTGGGGCAACATGAGGGGGAACCTGGGGCAACAGGGGGGGCAACAGGGGGGGCAACATGAGGGCTAACCTGGGGCAACAGGGGGGGCAACATGAGGGGGAACCTGGGGCAACATGAGGGGGAACCTGGGGCAACAGGGGGGGCAACAGGGGGGGCAACATGAGGGCTAACCTGGGGCAACAGGGGGGGCAACATGAGGGGGAACCTGGGGCAACATGGGGGGGAACATGAGGGCTAACCTGGGGCAACAGGGGGGGCAACATGAGGGGGAACCTGGGGCAACAGGGGGGGCAACATGAGGGGGAACCTGGGGCAACAGGGGGGGCAACATGAGGGGTAACCTGGGGCAACATGGGGGGCAACATGAGGGCTAACCTGGGGCAACAGGGGGGGCAACATGAGGGGGAACCTGGGGCAACATGGGGGGCAACATGAGGGGTAACCTGGGGCAACAGGGGGGGCAACATGAGGGCTAACCTGGGGCAACAGGGGGGGTAACATGAGGGCTAACCTGGGGCAACATGGGGGGCAACATGAGGGGGAACCTGGGGCAACATGGGGGGGAACATGAGGGGTAACCTGGGGCAACAGGGGGGGCAACATGAGGGGTAACCTGGGGCAACAGGGGGGGAACATGAGGGGTAACCTGGGGCAACATGGGGGGGAACATGAGGGGTAACCTGGGGCAACATGGGGGGGAACATGAGGGGTAACCTGGGGCAACAGGGGGGGCAACATGAGGGGTAACCTGGGGCAACAGGGGGGGAACATGAGGGGTAACCTGGGGCAACATGAGTGTGAGGACGAGAACAGGCTCGTGTGTGTGTGTGTGTGTGGTACCACTGAGTACGCAGGGAGAACAGCGTTCTCCGGTTCCGGCCGCCACCAGCGAGGCTTCATACGAGTTCCTCTCGTCTCGTGGGAGAACTTGTTCTAGACGCTGATCGATGGAAACCATCAGAACCCACTCTCTGATCTTCTCCCGCTGCTCGTCCTGCACACACACACACACACACACACACACACACACACACACACACACACACACACACACACAGGAAGGTGAACCAGAGCAGACGTTCTCCAGGGTAGAGACGTTCTCACCGTCGTACCGTGACGCAGACTTTGGTCGGGACAGGAACCTCGAAGGGAATGTCCGTGTCCATGAAGTCTGAGTGATCGAGAGCCTGAAGAGAACCTTCATCTATAGCCTGAGACACACAGCAGCCAATCAGAGGAGGAGGGGGGAGGGGGGGGGGGGGGGGGGGGGGGGAGAGGAGGAGGGGGGGAGAGGAGGAGGAGGAGGAGGAGGAGGAGGAGGAGTCCACCTGACTGGACAGTTCTCCTCATGCAATGTGGAAGCGTGTGTGTGTGTGTGTGTGTGTGTGTGTGTGTGTGTGTGTGTGTGTGTGTGTGTGTGTGTGTTACTAACGTCACACAGATCCAGGAAGTGGTTGAGGAAGATGAAGGCCATGTTCTCCCAGCCGACCGCCTGCCGGGGGAACCACATCAGTCCAATGACAACTAAGGTTCTTCACAGTTCTAACAAAGTTCTAACAAAGTTCTACTGTGGTTCTGAATGGTTCTAACGAGGTTCTGAATGGTTCTAATGAGGTTCTGAATGGTTCTAATGAGGTTTTGAATAGTTCTAATGAGTTTCTGAATAGTTCTAATGAGGTTCTAAATGGTTCTAAGGAGGTTCTAAGGAGGTTGTGAATGGTTCTAATGAGGTTCTGAATGGTTCTAAGGAGGTTCTAAGGAGGTTGTGAATGGTTCTAAGGAGGTTCTAAGGAGGTTATGTATGGTTCTAACGAGGTTCTGAATGGTTCTGAATGGTTCTAAGGAGGTTCTGAATGGTTCTAACGAGGTTGTGAATGGTTCTAACGAGGTTCTAAGGAGGTTGTGAATGGTTCTAAGGAGGTTCTAAGGAGGTTCTGAATGGTTCTAATGAGGTTCTGAATGGTTCTAAGGAGGTCCTAAGGAGGTTCTAACGAGGTTGTGAATGGTTCTAACGAGGTTCTAAGGAGGTTGTGAATGGTTCTAAGGAGGTTCTAAGGAGGTTCTGAATGGTTCTAAGGAGGTTCTAAGGAGGTTGTGAATGGTTCTAACGAGGTTCTGAATGGTTCTGAATGGTTCTAACGAGGTTCTGAATGGTTCTAACGAGGTTGTGAATGGTTCTAACGAGGTTCTAAGGAGGTTGTGAATGGTTCTAAGGAGGTTCTAAGGAGGTTCTGAATGGTTCTAACGAGGTTCTGAATGGTTCTAAGGAGGTCCTAAGGAGGTTCTAAGGAGGTTGTGAATGGTTCTGGTCCCAGGACACAGGAAGGGACTCACCCGACAGTCCAGGCCGGCCTCGTAGAACGCCTTGTCAGCAGGAACCAGCTCAGTGTGACGCAGCAGAGACACCGAGAGCCTGACGGCAACCGAGTTCTGACACACACCGGGCCAGAGGTTAGTGTGTGTGTGTGTGTGTGTGTGTGTGTGTGTGTGTGAGTGTGTGTGTGTGAGTGTGTGTTCTACCAGCTGTTCCACTCCTTTAGCAGCTGATCTGGTGGCGCAGTAATGAGCGATCAGCAGCATCTGTTCAAACTCCTGGTGACCTGGAGAGTTGACCTCCGCCGACCTGGACAGGTTCTCACACTGGAACCACACACACACACACACACACACACACACACACACACACACACACACACACACACCACACACACACACACACACCAAAATGAATAGAAATAAAACAAATGACTACATTGTCTATGTGAATTTATATATACATATATATATTGAGTGTGTGTGTGTGTGTGTGTGTGTGTGTGTGTGTGTGTGTGTGTGTGTGTGTGTGTGTGTGTGTGTGTGTGTGCTACCAGCTGCAGCAGGAAGTTGCGCAGCTCGGCCCACATGTTGTAGTCGTGAGCCCCGTTGCATTCTGGGAGGTTGATGAGATCCAGGAAGAGGCGCTTGTAGATGTTAAAGTTCTGAGAGGAAGCACAAGTTTAATCTTCATCCTCCTCCTCATCATCATTCAGACACACAGACAGGTGTGTGTGTGTGTGTGTGTGTGTGTACCTGGGGAGTGGGGCGGAGCTCCGTGCTGGGTGTAGAGCTTGCAGGGCCTTCACAGGCTCCGCCTCCTTGATGAGGTGTGTGGCGTACAGCGCCGCGTACTTATGGAGGATCTTAAAGTTCTGTCATGACACAGGAGCCGGGTCACCACCAGGACCAGGACCAGGACCAGGACCAGGACCAGGGCCAGGACCAGGACCAGGACCAGGACCAGGACCAGGGCCAGGACCAGGACCAGGACCAGGACCAGGACCAGGGCCAGGACCAGGACCAGGGGACAGACACTGAAGGGAACCACACCTGCTTGGACGCCGTCTCCATACACTTGTCCCACTGTCCTCTCTCAACGTACAGGTCCAGAGCCGCCATGACGTCCAGCCCCACCAGCTGCAACACACACTCATGTAGCTGTGTGTGTGTGTGTGTGTGTGTGTGTGTGTGTGTGTGTGTGTGTGTGTGTGTGTGTTGTGTGTGTGTGTGTGTGTACTCACAGACTCCACCCTCCCCTGGTTCTTCAGGTGTTCTTTGTACTTGTGGTCCACGTAGTCCTCATACCTGAAGACCAAGATGTCCAGTAACTGAACCCTGTGGAACACCGGCAGTGGCAGAACCAAGGGGTGTGTCCTCACTGTCCCTCCTGTCTCCTACCTGTCCCTCCTGTCTCCTCACTGTCCCTCCTGTCTCCTACCTGTCCCTCCTGTCTCCTAGCAGTCCCTCCTGTCTCCTAGCAGTCCCTCCTGTCTCCTCACTGTCCCTCCTGTCTTCTACCTGTCCCTCCTGTCTCCTAGCAGTCCCTCCTGTCTTCTACCTGTCCCTCCTGTCTCCTAACTGTCCCTCCTGTCTCCTAGCAGTCCCTCCTGTGTCCTCACTGTCCCTCCTGTCTCCTAACAGTCTCTCCCGTCTCCTAGCAGTCCCTCCCGTCTCCTAGCAGTCCCTCCCGTCTAATAACTGTCCCTCCTGTCTCCTAGCAGTCCCTCCCGTCTCCTAGCAGTCCCTCCCGTCTCCTAGCAGTCCCTCCTGTCTCCTAGCAGTCCCTCCCGTCTCCTAGCAGTCCCTCCCGTCTCCTAGCAGTCCCTCCCGTCTCCTAACTGTCCCTCCCGTCTCCTAACTGTCCCTCCTGTCTCCTAGCAGTCTCTCCCGTCTCCTAGCAGTCCCTCCCGTCTCCTAGCAGTCCCTCCCGTCTCCTAGCAGTCCCTCCTGTCTCCTAACTGTCCCTCCTGTCTCCTAGCAGTCCCTCCCGTCTCCTAGCAGTCCCTCCTGTCTCCTAGCAGTCCCTCCCGTCTCCTAGCAGTCCCTCCCGTCTCCTAACTGTCCCTCCCGTCTCCTAACTGTCCCTCCCGTCTCCTAGCAGTCTCTCCCGTCTCCTAGCAGTCCCTCCCGTCTCCTAGCAGTCCCTCCTGTCTCCTAACTGTCCCTCCTGTCTCCTAACTGTCCCTCCTGTCTCCTAGCAGTCCCTCCTGTCTCCTAGCAGTCCCTCCCGTCTCCTAACTGTCCCTCCCGTCTCCTAACTGTCCCTCCTGTCTCCTAGCAGTCTCTCCCGTCTCCTAGCAGTCCCTCCCGTCTCCTAGCAGTCCCTCCTGTCTCCTAGCAGTCCCTCCCGTCTCCTAACTGTCCCTCCCGTCTCCTAACTGTCCCTCCTGTCTCCTAGCAGTCCCTCCCGTCTCCTAGCAGTCCCTCCCGTCTCCTAACTGTCCCCTCCCGTCTCCTAACTGTCCCTCCTGTCTCCTAACTGTCCCTCCCGTCTCCTAACTGTCCCTCCCGTCTCCTAACTGTCCCTCCTGTCTCCCTAGCAGTCTCTCCCGTCTCCTAGCAGTCTCTCCCGTCTCCTACCTGTCCCTCCTGTCTCCTAGCAGTCCCTCCTGTCTCCTACCTGTCCCTCCTGTCTCCTAGCAGTCCCTCCTGTCTCCTACCTGTCCCTCCTGTCTCCTAGCAGTCCCTCCTGTCTCCTCACTGTCCCTCCTGTCTCCTAACAGTCTCTCCCGTCTCCTAGCAGTCCCTCCTGTCTCCTAGCAGTCCCTCCCGTCTCCCTAGCAGTCCCTCCCGTCTCCTAGCAGTCCCTCCTGTCTCCTAGCAGTCCCCTCCCGTCTCCTAGCAGTCCCTCCCGTCTCCTAGCAAGTCCCTCCCGTCTCCTAACTGTCCCTCCCGTCTCCTAACTGTCCCTCCTGTCTCCTAGCAGTCTCTCCCGTCTCCTAGCAGTCCCTCCCGTCTCCTAGCAGTCCCTCCTGTCTCCTAGCAGTCCCCTCCTGTCTCCTAACTGTCCCTCCTGTCTCCTAGCAGTCCCTCCCGTCTCCTAGCAGTCCCTCCTGTCTCCTAGCAGTCCCTCCCGTCTCCTAGCAGTCCCTCCTGTCTCCTAGCAGTCCCTCCCGTCTCCTAGCAGTCCCTCCCTTCTCCTAACTGTCCCTCCCGTCTCCTAACTGTCCCTCCCGTCTCCTAGCAGTCTCTCCCGTCTCCTAGCAGTCCCTCCCGTCTCCTAGCAGTCCCTCCTGTCTCCTAGCAGTCCCTCCTGTCTCCTAACTGTCCCCTCCTGTCTCCTAGCAGTCCCTCCCGTCTCCTAGCAGTCCCTCCCGTCTCCTAGCAGTCCCTCCCGTCTCCTAACTGTCCCCTCCCGTCTCCTAACTGTCCCTCCTGTCTACTAGCAGTCTCTCCCGTCTCCTAGCAGTCCCTCCCGTCTCCTAGCAGTCCCTCCCCGTCTCCTAGCAGTCCCTCCCGTCTCCTAGCAGTCCCTCCCGTCTCCTAACTGTCCCTCCCGTCTCCTAACTGTCCCTCCTGTCTCCTAGCAGTCTCTCCCGTCTCCTAGCAGTCTCTCCCGTCTCCTACCTGTCCCTCCTGTCTCCTAGCAGTCCCTCCTGTCTCCTACCTGTCCCTCCTGTCTCCTAGCAGTCCCTCCTGTCCTCCTACCTGTCCCTCCTGTCTCCTAGCAGTCCCTCCTGTCTCCTCACTGTCCCTCCTGTCTCCTAACAGTCTCTCCCGTCTCCTAGCAGTCCCTCCTGTCTCCTAGCAGTCCCTCCCGTCTAATAACTGTCCCTCCTGTCTCCTAGCAGTCCCTCCCGTCTCCTAGCAGTCCCTCCTGTCTCCTAGCAGTCCCTCCCGTCTCCTAGCAGTCCCTCCCGTCTCCTAGCAGTCCCTCCCGTCTCCTAGCAGTCCCTCCCGTCTCCTAACTGTCCCTCCCGTCTCCTAACTGTCCCTCCTGTCTCCTAGCAGTCTCTCCCGTCTCCTAGCAGTCCCTCCCGTCTCCTAGCAGTCCCTCCTGTCTCCTAGCAGTCCCTCCTGTCTCCTAACTGTCCCTCCTGTCTCCTAGCAGTCCCTCCCGTCTCCTAGCAGTCCCTCCTGTCTCCTAGCAGTCCCTCCCGTCTCCTAGCAGTCCCTCCCGTCTCCTAGCAGTCCTCCCGTCTCCTAACTGTCCTCCCGTCTCCTAGCAGTCTCCTCCCGTCTCCTAGCAGTCCCTCCCCGTCTCCTAGCAGTCCCTCCTGTCTCCTAGCAGTCCCTCCTCCTGTCTCCTAACTGTCCCTCCTGTCTCCTAGCAGTCCCTCCCGTCTCCTAGCAGTCCCTCCTGTCTCCTAGCAGTCCCTCCCGTCTCCTAGCAGTCCCTCCCGTCTCCTAACTGTCCCTCCCGTCTCCTAACTGTCCCTCCCGTCTCCTAGCAGTCTCTCCCGTCTCCTAGCAGTCCCTCCCGTCTCCTAGCAGTCCCTCCCGTCTCCTAGCAGTCCCTCCCGTCTCCTAGCAGTCCCTCCTGTCTCCTAGCAGTCCCTCCCGTCTCCTAGCAGTCCTCCCGTCTCCTAACTGTCCCTCCTGTCTCCTAGCAGTCTCTCCCCGTCTCCTAGCAGTCCCTCCCGTCTCCTAGCAGTCCCTCCTGTCTCCTAGCAGTCCCTCCCTCCCGTCTCCTAGCAGTCCCTCCTGTCTCCTAGCAGTCCCTCCCCGTCTCCTAGCAGTCCCTCCCGTCTCCTAACTGTCCCTCCCGTCTCCTAACTGTCCCTCCTGTCTCCTAGCAGTCTCTCCCGTCTCCTAGCAGTCTCTCCCGTCTCCTACCTGTCCCTCCTGTCTCCTAGCAGTCCCTCCTGTCTCCTCACTGTCCCCTCCTGTCTCCTACCATGATGACATCACAGGCTTAAGGAAATGACACTATTAGAAGGGACCAATAGGAAACAGTGTCAGAGGTCGACAGAAAGTGTGTGTGTGTGTGTGTGTGTGTGTGTGTGTGTGTGTGTGTGTGTGTGTGTGTGTGTGTGTGTGTGTGTGTGTGTGTGTGTGTGTGTGTGTGTGTGTGTGTGTGTGTGTGTGTGACCTGGGGTTCCAGCTCCTTGGCCACCCTCTTGGCCTTGTTCCACTCTTGTCCCTCCATGAAGACGTCGATCGCCTCCTTGATCAGGTCCAGGTTCAAGTAGAGCTCAGCCGCCTTCAGACAGGAAGTGGAGTCACACCGGTACTGTGTGTGTGTGTGTGTGTGTGTGTGTGTGTGTGTGTGTGTGTGTGTGTGTGTGTGTGTGTGTGTGTGTGTGTGTGTGTGGTTCCACTCACGGCGTTGACGTTCCCGAGCTGTGTGAGTCGAGGTCCGACCAGGTGGACCACCTCCAGCGCTCGCTCTGCACTCAGGAACTTGATGGACAGCTCAGCAGCCTGCACACACACACACACACACACACACACACACACACACACACACACACACACACACACACACACACACACACACACACACACACACACACACACACACACACACACACACACACACACACACACACACACACAGCAGGCTTTCAGGACTAAAGCTCAGAGCAGCGCCAGCTAGTGGACTGACGTGACGGTGCCCCCACCTTCATCCAGGACTTCTCCATCACAGCAGGGTGCCGCTCGTCCTCCACCTTCAGGTAGCAGTCCACCGCCCGGGACAAGTCCGAGGACTGTTCCCACTGCTGGGCCTGCTGCAGGAGCTCCTCCACACACCTGGACACACACACACTAGTGGACCTGTGGACCTATGGACTTGTGGACCTGTGGACTTGTGGACCCATGGACCTATGGACCTGTGGACCTATGGACCTATGGACCTATGGACCTATGGACTTGTGGACCCATGGACCCATGGACCCATGGACCTATGGACCTATGGACTTGTGGACCCATGGACCCATGGACCCATGGACCTATGGACTTGTGGACCCATGGACTTGTGGACCCATGGACCTATGGACCTATGGACCTATGGACCTATGGACCTATGGACCCATGGACCCATGGACCTATGGACTTGTGGACCTATGGACTTGTGGACCCATGGACCCATGGACCCATGGACCTATGGACCTATGGACTTGTGGACCCATGGATCCATGGACCCATGGACCTATGGACCTATGGACTTGTGGACCCATGGACCCATGGACCTATGGACTTGTGGACATATGGACTTGTAGACCTGTGGACCCATGAACCCATGGACCTATGGACTTGTGGACATATGGACCCATGGACCTATGGACTTGTGGACCTATGAACCCATGGACCTATGGACTTGTGGACATATGGACTTGTAGACCTGTGGACCTATGAACCCATGGACCTATGGACTTGTGGACCTATGGACCCATGGACCTATGGACTTGTGGACCTATGGACCCATGGACCCATGGACCTATGGACTTGTGGACCCATGGACCCATGGACCCATGGACTTGTGGACCTATGGACCCATGGACCTATGGACTTGTGGACCTATGGACCCATGGACCCATGGACCCATGGACTTGTGGACCCATGGACCCATGGACCTATGGACTTGTGGACCCATGGATCCATGGACCTATGGACTTGTGGACCCATGGACCTATGGACCTATGGACTTGTGGACCCATGGATCCATGGACCTATGGACTTGTGGACCTATGGACTTGTGGACCCATGAACCCATGGACCTATGGACTTGTGGACCCATGGACCTATGGACCTATGGACTTGTGGACCCATGGACCTATGGACCTATGGACTTGTGGACCTATGGACTTGTGGACCCATGGACCCATGGACCCATGGACCTATGGACCTATGGACTTGTGGACCCATGGATCCATGGACCCATGGACCTATGGACCTATGGACTTGTGGACCCATGGACCCATGGACCTATGGACTTGTGGACATATGGACTTGTAGACCTGTGGACCCATGAACCCATGGACCTATGGACTTGTGGACATATGGACCCATGGACCTATGGACTTGTGGACCTATGAACCCATGGACCTATGGACTTGTGGACATATGGACTTGTAGACCTGTGGACCTATGAACCCATGGACCTATGGACTTGTGGACCTATGGACCCATGGACCTATGGACTTGTGGACCTATGGACCCATGGACCCATGGACCTATGGACTTGTGGACCCATGGACCCATGGACCCATGGACTTGTGGACCTATGGACCCATGGACCTATGGACTTGTGGACCTATGGACCCATGGACCCATGGACCCATGGACTTGTGGACCCATGGACCCATGGACCTATGGACTTGTGGACCCATGGATCCATGGACCTATGGACTTGTGGACCCATGGACCTATGGACCTATGGACTTGTGGACCCATGGATCCATGGACCTATGGACTTGTGGACCTATGGACTTGTGGACCCATGAACCCATGGACCTATGGACTTGTGGACCCATGGACCCATGGACCTATGGACTTGTGGACCTATGGCCCTGTGTACTGACCTGGGGCCAGTCTTGCACACCTCCTGGTCGTACTCCTCCTGCAGGGCCGAGAGCCTGTTGGGCAGGTAGTCCTTGCAGATCCTCATGGCGTCGGTCCACATGTTGGCCTCCTGGGGACAGACGGGACCGGGTCGGCGGGTGAGGAAGGGCGGCGCGGTGGAGGTTCCGCCGGTGGACCCCGGGTTCTGGACTCACCTTGTAGAACTTGACGGCCAGCTGGGGCTTGTGGGCCCGGAGCAGGAAGGCCTCGGCCTTCTGGAAGTCCTTCTGCTGGAAGCAGACCTGGGCCTGGCCCAGCAGGACCTCCGACACCCCGTCCGGGTCGTGGACTTCAGCCACCCGCTGGGCGCTGGCCCAGTCCGACACGTGCATGTACCTGGACGGTCCCCCCCGGGGAGCTTAGCGTTAGCGTTAGCGTTAGCGTTAGCATTAGCATTAGCTGCTGGAGGTCCAGAGACTCACATGAGAACTGCTTCTTTGGGTTTCCCTCCTTTGATGAACTCCGACTCCGCTTCTGGAAACTTCCCCTGGTCCAACACAAGGGGGCGTCACGGTCCAGCTGTGTGTGTGTGTGTGTGTGTGTGTGTGTGTGTGTGTGTGTGTGTGTGTGTGTGTGTGCACCTCGTCCTCCAGACACGAGGCGTGCTTCAGGTGGATCTCCGGGATCTTTTCTTTACACGACAGCCGGGCCAAGTCGAAGGCGAAGTCAAAGTCAAAGGGTCTGAAGAGACGGACGACTTTAGGACACCGTGACCTCACGAGGACGGAGACACACACACACACGCACACACACACACACACACACACACACTCACGGGTTATTGGACGCCGTCTCGATCCCAAACTCCAACAGGCCAAACTTGTTCAGCAGCTTGACGGCGGCTTCTCCTCCCAGACTGCGGGACCACATGTAGACCACCTGCCGCTGGGAGCCGTCGCTGCCGTGAGCCTTGGACACCTGACACACACACACACACACACACACACACACACACACACACACACACACACACACACACACACACACACACACACACACACAGGGAGCCGGGAGTTAGCAGCTAGTTAGCATAGCCTTGTGGTTCCGTTCCACTGGAAACCTGTTTTCTTGAACAAAATGTCGGCAGTCTGACGGCGACAACGCTAACTGAACATGTAGCATTAGCTAATGCTAATGCTAACTGAACATGTAGCCACCAGCTATTGCTAAACATGTAGCATTAGCTAATGCTAAGCATGTTGCTAGAGACTTTAAGGAAAGGGTTCATGTACCTACCCTGTAGGGTGGGTGGAGGCTAGTCTACCTACCCTGTACGGTGGGTGGAGGACAGAGTACCTACCCTGTAGGGTGGGTGGAGGGACAGAGTACCTACCCTGTAGGGTGGAGAGAGGCTAGCGTACCTACCCTGTAGGGTTGGTGGAGGTCGGGCTACCTACCCCTGTAGGGTGGGTGGAGGATAGTCTACCTACCCTGTAGGGTTGGTG